>NW_027141949.1:5795000-5800000 GCF_036365525.1 Heterodontus francisci | reverse complement strand
ATGTCTCAGTGTCTTGGTTGTGGTGTGTGTGTGTGTGCATATATATAATTCTCTGTGTCTGGGCTGTGGTGTGTGTGTGTGTGTGTGTGTGTGTGTGTGTGCGTATATATATGTCTCAGTGTCTTGGTTGTGGTGTGTGTGTGTGTGTGCATATATATATGTCTCAGTGTCTGGGCTGTGGTGTGTGTGTGTGTGCATATATATATGTCTCAGTGTCTGGGCTGTGGTGTGTGTGCGTGTGTGGGTGCATATATATAATTCTCTGTGTCTGGGCTGTGGTGTGAGTGTGTGTGTGTTTGTGTGTTTGTGTGTGTGTGCATATATATAATTCTCAGAGTGTGGGCTGTGGTGTGTGTGTGTGTGTGTGTGTGTGTGTGTGCATATATATATGTCTCAGTGTCTGGGCTGTGGTGTGTGTGTGTGCATATATATAAGTCTCAGTGTCTTGGCTGTGGTGTGTGTGTGTGTGAGTGTGAGTGTGTGTGTCTGTGCATATATATATATGTCTCACTGTCTGGGCTGTGGTGTGTGTGTGTGTGTGTGTGCATATATATAATTCTCAGAGTCTGGGCTGTGCTGTGTTTGTGTGTGTGTGTGTGTGTGTGTGCATATATGTAAGTCTCAGTGTCTGGGCTGTGGTGTGTGTGTGTGCATATATATAGTTCTCAGTGTCTGGGCTGTAGTGTGCGTGCATGCAATTATATAAGTCTCAGTGTCTGGGTTGTGGTGTGTGTGTGTGTGTGCATACATAGAAGTCTCAGTGTCTGGGCTGTAGTGTGAGTGAGTGTGTGTGTGTGTGCATATATATAAGTCTCAGTGTCTGGGCTGTGGTGTGTGCGTGCTTGCAATTATGTCAGTCTCAGTGTCTGGGCTGTGGTGTGTTTGTGTGCGTGTGTGTGCATATATATATGTCTCACTGTCTGGGCTGTGGTGTGTGTGTGTGTGTCTGCATATATATAAGTCTCAGTGTCTGGACTGTGGTGTGCGTGGGTGCAATTATATAATTCTCAGTGTCTGGGCTGTGGTGTGTGTGCGTGCATATATATAAGTCTCAGTGTCTGGACTGTGGTGTGTGTGTGTGTGCGTGTGTGTGTGTGTGTCTGTGTCTGTGTGTGTGTGTGTGTGTATGTGTTTGTGCATATATATAAGTCTCAGTGTCTGGGCTGTGGTGTGCGTGCGTGCAATTATCTAAGTCTCAGTGTCTGGGCTGTGGTGTGTGTGTGTGTGTGTGCATGTATATAAGTCTCAGTGTCTGGGCTGTGTTGTGTGTGTGTGTTTGTGTGTGTGTGTGTGTGTGTGTGTATGTGTGTGTGTGTGTGTGTATGTGTTTGTGCATATATATATGTCTCAGTGTCTGGGCTGTGGTGTGTGTGTGTGTGCATATATATAAGTCTCAGTGTCTGGGCTGTGGTGTGTGTGTGTGTGTGTGCATATATATAAGTCTCAGTGTCTGGGCTGTGGTGTGTGTGAGTATGTTTTTGCATATGTATAAGTCTCATTGTCTGGGCTGTGGTGTGTGTGTGTGTGTGCTCAATGAGATAAGTCTCAGTGTCTGGGCTGTGGTGTGTGTGTGTGTGTGCATATATATAAGTCTCAGTGTCTGGGCTGTGGTGTGTGTGTGTGTGTGTGTGTGTGCATATATGTAAGTCTCAGTGTCTGGGCTGTGGTGTGTGTGTGTGTGTGTGTGTGTGTGTGTGTGTGTGTGTGTGTGTGTGTGTGTGTGTGTGTGTGTGTGTGTGTGCATATATGTAAGTCTCAGTGTCTGGGCTGTGGTGTGTGTGTGTGCATATATATAGTTCTCAGTGTCTGGGCTGTAGTGTGCGGCATGCAATTATATAAGTCTCAGTGTCTGGGTTGTGGTGTGTGTGTGTGCATATATAGAAGTCACAGTGTCTGGGCTGTAGTGTGAGTGAGTGTGTGTGTGTGTGCATATATATAGGTCTCAGTGTCTGGGCTGTGGTGTGTGCGTGCGTGCAATTATGTCAGTCTCAGTGTCTGGGCTGTGCTGTGTTTGTGTGCGTGTGTGTGCATATATATATGTCTCACTGTCTGGGCTGTGGTGTGTGTGTGTGTGTGTGCATATATATAAGTCTCAGTCTCTGGACTGTGGTGTGCGTGCGTGCAATTATATAAGTATCAGTTTCTGGGCTGTGGTGTGTGTGCGTGCATATGTATAAGTCTCAGTGTCTGGACTGTGGTGTGTGTGTGTGTGTGTGTGTGTGTGTGTGTGTGTGTGTGTGTGTGTGTGTGTGTCTGTGTCTGTGTGTGTGTGTGTGTGTGTATGTGTTTGTGCAATTATATAAGTATCAGTGTCTGGGCTGTGGTGTGCGTGCGTGCAATTATCTAAGTCTCAGTGTCTGGGCTGTGGTGTGTGTGTGTGTGTGCATATATATAAGTCTCAGTGTCTGGGCTGTGGTGTGTGTGTGTGTTTGTGTGTGTGTGTGTGTGTGTGTGCGTGTGTGTCTGTGTATGTGTGTGTGTGTGTGTGTGTATGTGTTTGTGCATATATATATGTCTCAGTGTCTGGGCTGTGGTGTGTGTGTGTTTGCATATATATAAGTCTCAGTGTCTGGGCTGTGGTGTGTGTGTGTGTGCATATATATATGTCTCAGTGTCTGGGCTGTGGTGTGTGTGTGTGTGTGTATGTGTGTGTGCATATATATAAGTCTCAGTGTCTGGGCTGTGGTGTGTGTGTGTGTGCATACATATAAGTCTCAGTGCCTGGGCTGTGGTGTGTGTGTGTGTGTGTATGTGTGTGTGCATATATATAAGTCTCAGTGTCTGGGCTGTGGTGTGTGTGTGTGTGTGTGTATGTGTTTGTGCATATATATAAGTCTCAGTGTCTGGGCTGTGGTGTGTGTGTGTGTGCATATATATAATTCTCTGTGTCTGGGCTGTGGTGTGAGTGTGTGTGTGTGTGTGTGTGTGCGTATATATATGTCTCAGTGTCTTGGTTGTGGTATGTGTGTGTGTGTGTGTGTGTGTGTTTGCATATATATATGTCTCAGTGTCTGGGCTGTGGTTTGTGTGTGTGTGTGTATGTGTGTGTGCATATATATAATTCTCAGGGTCTGGGCTGTGGTGTGTGTGTGTGTGTGTGTGTGTGCGTGTGCATATATATAATTCTCTGTGTCTGGGCTGTGGTGTGAGAGTGTGTGTCTGCATATATATCAGTCTCAGTGTCTGGGCTGTGGTGTGTGTGTGTGTGTGTGTGTGTGTGTGTGTGTGTGTGTGTGTGTGTGTGTGTGTGTGTGCATATATATATGTCTCAGTGTCTGGGCTGTGGTGTGTGTGTGTGCATATATATAAGTCTCAGTGTCTGGGCTGCGGTGCGTGTGTGTGTGTGTGTGCATATATATAAGTCTCAGTGTCTGCGCTGTGGTGTGTGTGTGTGTGTGTGTGTGTCCATATATATGAGTCTCAGTGTCTGGGCTGTGGTGTGAGTGTGTGTGCGTATATATAAGTCACAGTTTCCGGGCTGTGGTGTGTGTGTGTGTGTGTGTGAGTGTGTGTGTGTGCATATCTATAAGTCTCAGTGTCTGGGCTGTGGTGTGTGTGTGTGTGTGTGTGTGTGTGTTTGTGTGTATGCACATATATGTAAGTCTCAGTGTCTGGGCTGTGGTGTGTGTGTGTGTGCCTATATAGAAGGCTCAGTGTCTGGGCTGTGGTGTGAGTGTGTGTGTGTGTGTGTGTGTGTGCTTATATATAAGTCTCAGTGTCTGGGCTGTGGTGTGTGTGAGTGTGTGTGTGTGTGTATGTGCATATATATATATGTCTCAGTGTCTGGGCTGTGTTGTGTGTGTGTGTGTGTGTATGTGTGTGTGCATATATATAAGTCTCAGTGTCTGGGCTGTGGTGTGTGTGTGTGTGTGTGTGTGTGTATGTGTGTGCATATATATAAGTCTCAGTGTCTGGGCTGTGGTGTGTGTGTGTGTGTGTGTGTGTGTGTGTGTGTTTGTGTGTGTGTGTGTGTGAGTGTGTGTGTGTGTGTGTGTGTGCGTACATATATGTCTCAGTGTCTTGGTTGTGGTGTGTGTGTCTGTGCATATATATAATTCTCTGTGTGTGGGCTGTGGTGTGTGTGTGTGTGTGTGTGTGTGTGTGTGAGTGTGTGTGTGTGTGTGTGCGTATATATATGTCTCAGTGTCTTGGTTGTGGTGTGTGTGTGTGTGCATAAATATATGTCTCAGTGTCTGGGCTGTGGTGTGTGTGTGTGTGCATAAATATAATTCTCTGTGTCTGGGCTGTGGTGTGAGTGTGTGTGCGTGTGTGTGCGTATATATATATATGTCTCAGTGTCTTGGTTGTGGTGTGTGTGTGTGTGTGTGTGTGTTTGCATATATATATATGTCTCAGTGTCTGGGCTGTGGTGTGTGTGTGTGTGTGTATGTGTGTGTGCATATACATAAGTCTCAGGGTCTGGGCTGTGGTGTGTGTGTGTGTGTGTGTGTGTGTGTGTGTGTGTGTGTGTGTGTGTGTGTGTGTGTGTGTGCATATATGTAAGTCTCAGTGTCTGGGCTGTGGTGTGTGTGTGTGCATATATATAGTTCTCAGTGTCTGGGCTGTAGTGTGCGTGCATGCAATTATATAAGTCTCAGTGTCTGGGTTGTGGTGTGTGTGTGTGCATATATAGAAGTCACAGTGTCTGGACTGTAGTGTGAGTGAGTGTGTGTGTGTGTGCATATATATAAGTCTCAGTGTCTGGGCTGTGGTGTGTGCGTGCGTGCAATTATGTCAGTCTCAGTGTCTGGGCTGTGCTGTGTTTGTGTGCGTGTGTGTGCATATATATATGTCTCACTGTCTGGGCTGTGGTGTGTGTGTGTGTGTGTGCATATATATAAGTCTCAGTCTCTGGACTGTGGTGTGCGTGCGTGCAATTATATAAGTATCAGTGTCTGGGCTGTGGTGTGTGTGCGTGCATATGTATAAGTCTCAGTGTCTGGACTGTGGTGTGTGTGTGTGTGTGTGTGTGTGTGTGTGTCTGTGTCTGTGTGTGTGTG
>NW_027141949.1:5777500-5780000 GCF_036365525.1 Heterodontus francisci | reverse complement strand
TGTGTGCTCAATGAGATAAGTCACAGTGTCTGGGCTGTGGTGTGTGTGTGTGTGTGCATATATATAAGTCTCAGTGTCTGGGCTGTGGTGTGTGTGTGTGTGTGTGTGTGTGTGCATATATGTAAGTCTCAGTGTCTGGGCTGTGGTGTGTGTGTGTGCATGTATATAGTTCTCAGTGTCTGGGCTGTAGTGTGCGTGCATGCAATTATATATGTCTCAGTGTCTGGGTTGTGGTGTGTGTGTGTGTGCATATATAGAAGTCTCAGTGTCTGGGCTGTAGTGTGAGTGAGTGTGTGTGTGTGTGCATATATATAAGTCTCAGTGTCTGGGCTGTGGTGTGTGCGTGCGTGCAATTATGTCAGTCTCAGTGTCTGGGCTGTGGTGTGTTTGTGTGCGTGTGTGTGCATATATATATGTCTCACTGTCTGGGCTGTGGTGTGTGTGTGTGTGTGTGTGCATATATATAAGTCTCAGTGTCTGGGCTGTGGTGTGTGTGTGTGTGCATATATATATGTGTCAGTGTCTGGGCTGTGGTGTGTGTGTGTGTGTGTGTGTGTGTGCATATATATAATTCTCTGTGTCTGGGCTGTGGTGTGAGTGTGTGTGTGTGTGTTTGTGTGTGTGTGCATATATATAATTCTCAGAGTCTGGGCTGTGGTGTGTGTGTGTGTGTGTGTGTGTGTGTGTGTGCATATATATATGTCTCAGTGTCTGGGCTGTGGTGTGTGTGTGTGCATATATATAAGTCTCAGTGTCTGGGCTGTGGTGTGTGTGTGTGTGTGTGAGTGTGTGTGTCTGTGCATATATATATATGTCTCACTGTCTGGGCTGTGGTGTGTGTGTGTGTGTGCATATATATAATTCTCAGAGTCTGGGCTGTGCTGTGTGTGTGTGTGTGTGTGTGTGTGTGCATATATGTAAGTCTCAGTGTCTGGGCTATGGTGTGTGTGTGTGCATATATATAGTTCTCAGTGTCTGGGCTGTAGTGTGCGTGCATGCAATTATATAATTCTCAGTGTCTGGGTTGTGGTGTGTGTGTGTGTGCATATATAGAAGTCTCAGTGTCTGGGCTGTCGTGTGAGTGAGTGTGTGTGTGTGTGTGCATATATATAAGTCTCAGTGTCTGGGCTGTGGTGTGTGTGTGTGTGTGCATATATATAAGTCTCAGTGTCTGGGCTGTGGTGTGTGTGTGTGTGTGTGCGTGCGTGCAATTATGTCAGTCTCAGTGTCTGGGCTGTGGTGTGTTTGTGTGCGTGTGTGTGCATATATATATGTCTCACTGTCTGGGCTGTGGTGTGTGTGTGTGTGTCTGCATATATATAAGTCTCAGTGTCTGGACTGTGGTGTGCGTGGGTGCAATTATATAATTCTCAGTGTCTGGGCTGTGATGTGTGTGCGTGCATATATATAAGTCTCAGTGTCTGGACTGTGGTGTGTGTGTGTGTGCGTGTGTGTGTGTGTGTGTGTCTGTGTCTGTGTGTGTGTGTGTGTGTATGTGTTTGTGCATATATATAAGTCTCAGTGTCTGGACTGTGGTGTGCGTGCGTGCAATTATATAAGTCTCAGTGTCTGGGCTGTGGTGTGTGTGTCTGTGTGTGCATGTATATAAGTCTCAGTGTCTGGGCTGTGGTGTGTTTGCGTGTGTGTGTGTGTGTGTGTGTGTATGTGTGTGTGTGTGTGTGTATGTGTTTGTGCATATATATATGTCTCAGTGTCTGGGCTGTGGTGTGTGTGTGTGTGCATATATATAAGTCTCAGTGTCTGGGCTGTGGTGTGTGTGTGTGTGTGTGTGTGTGCATATATATAAGTCTCAGTGTCTGGGCTGTGGTGTGTGTGTGTATGTTTTTGCATATGTATAAGTCTCATTGTCTGGGCTGTGGTGTGTGTGTGTGTGTGCTCAATGAGATAAGTCACAGTGTCTGGGCTGTGGTGTGTGTGTGTGTGTGCATATATATAAGTCTCAGTGTCTGGGCTGTGGTGTGTGTGTGTGTGTGTGTGTGTGCATATATGTAAGTCTCAGTGTCTGGGCTGTGGTGTGTGTGTGTGCATGTATATAGTTCTCAGTGTCTGGGCTGTAGTGTGCGTGCATGCAATTATATATGTCTCAGTGTCTGGGTTGTGGTGTGTGTGTGTGTGCATATATAGAAGTCTCAGTGTCTGGGCTGTAGTGTGAGTGAGTGTGTGTGTGTGTGCATATATATAAGTCTCAGTGTCTGGGCTGTGGTGTGTGCGTGCGTGCAATTATGTCAGTCTCAGTGTCTGGGCTGTGGTGTGTTTGTGTGCGTGTGTGTGCATATATATATGTCTCACTGTCTGGGCTGTGGTGTGTGTGTGTGTGTGTGTGTGCATATATATAAGTCTCAGTGTCTGGGCTGTGGTGTGCGTGCGTGCAATTATCTAAGTCTCAGTGTCTGGGCTGTGCTCAGTGTGTGTGTGTGTATATATATAAGTCTCAGTGTCTGGGCTGTGGTGTGTGTGTGTGTTTGTGTGTGTGTGTGTG
>NW_027141949.1:5767500-5770000 GCF_036365525.1 Heterodontus francisci | reverse complement strand
GTGTGAGTGTGTGTGTGTGCATAGATATAAGTCTCATTGTCTGGGCTGTGGTGTGTGTGTGTCTGTGTGTTTGTGTGTGTGTGTGCATATATATAAGTCTCAGTGTCTGGGCTGTGGTGTGTGTGTGTGTGTGTGTGTGTGTGTGTGTGTGTGCATATATATAAGTCTCAGTGTCTGGGCTGTGATGTGTGTGTGTGCATATATATAAGTCTCAGTGTCTGTGCTGTGGTGTGTGTGTGTGAGTGTCTGTGTGTGCATATATATAATTCTCAGAGTCTGGGCTGTGGTGTGTGTGTGCGTGTGTGTGTGTGTGTGTGTGTGTGTGTGTGCATATATAAGTCTCAGTGTCTGTACTGTGGTGTGTGTGTCTGTGTGTGTGTGTGTGTGTGTGTGCACATATATAAGTCTCAGTGTCTGTACTGTGGTGTGTGTGTGTGTGTGTGTGTGTGTGTGTGTGTGTGTGTGTGTGCATATATATAAGTCTCAGTGTCTGGGCTGTGGTGTGTGTGTGTGTGTGTGTGTGTGTGTGTGTGTGTGTGTGTGTGTGTGTGCATATATATAATTCTCAGTGTCTGGGCTGTGGTGTGTGTGTGTGTGTGTGTGTGCATATGTATAAGTCTCATTGTCTGGGCTGTGGTGTGTGTGTGTGTGTGCATATATATAAGTCTCAGTGTCTGGGCTGTGGTGTGTGTGTATGTTTTTGCATATGTATGAGTCTCATTGTCTGGGCTGTGGTGTGTGTGTGTGTGCATATATATATGTCTCAGTGTCTGGGCTGTGGTGTGTGTGTGTGTGTGTGTGTGCGAAAAGAGATAAGTCTCAGTGATGGGCTGTGGTGTGTGTGTGTGTGCGTGTGTGTGTGCATATATATAAGTCTCAGTGTCTGGGCTGTGGTGTGTGTGTGTGTGTGTGTGTGTGTGTGTGTGTGCATATATATAATTCTCAGTATCTGGGCTGTGGTGTGTGTGTGTGTGTGCATATATATAAGTCTCAGTGTCTGGGCTGTGGTGTGCGTTTGTGTGTGTGTGTGTGCATATATTTAAGTCTCATTGTCTGGGCTTTGGTGTTTGTGTGTGTGTGTGTGTGTGTGTGTGCATATATATAAGTCTCAGTGTCTGGGCTGTGGTGTGTGTGTGTGTGTGTGTGTGTGTGTGTGTGTGTGTGTGCATATATATAAGTCTCAGTGTCTGGGCTGTGGTGTGTGTGTGTGTGTGTGTGTGTGTGTGTGTGTGTGTGTGTGCATATATATAATTCTCAGTGTCTGGGCTGTGGTGTTGTGTGTGTGTGTGTGTGTGTGTGCATATATATATGTCTCAGTGTCTGGGCTGTGGTGTGTGTGTGTGTGTGTGTGTGTGTGTGTGTGTGTGTGTGTGCATATATATATGTCTCAGTGTCTGGGCTGTGGTGTGTGTGTGTGTGTGTGTGTGTGTGTGTGTGTGTGCATATATATAAGTCTCAGTGTCTGAGCTGTGGTGTGTGTGTGTGTGTGCATATATATAATTCTCAGTGTCTGGGCTGTGGTGTGTGTGTGCGTGTGTGCATATATATAAGTCTCAGTGTCTGGGCTGTGGTGTGTGTGTGTGTGTGTCTTTGTGAGTGTGTGTGTGTGTGTCTTTGTGTGTGTGCATATATATAAGTCTCAGTGTCTGGGCTGTGGTGTGTGTGTGTGTGTGTGTGTGTGCATATATATTAGTCTCAGTGTCTGGGCTGTGGTGTCTGTGTGTGCGTGTGAGTGTGTGTGTGTGTGTGTGTGTGTGCATATATATAATTCTCAGTGTCTGGGCTGTGGTGTGTCTGTGTGTGTGTGTTCTTATATATAAGTCTCAGTGTCTGGGCTGTGGTGTGTGTGTCTGTGTGTGTGAGTGTGTGTGTGTGCATAGATATAAGTCTCATTGTCTGGGCTGTGGTGTGTGTGTGTCTGTGTGTTTGTGTGTGTGTGTGCATATATATAAGTCTCAGTGTCTGGGCTGTGGTGTGTGTGTGTGTGTGTGTGTGTGTGTGTGTGTGTGTGTGTGTGTGTGCATATATATAAGTCTCAGTGTCTGGGCTGTGATGTGTGTGTGTGCATATATATAAGTCTCAGTGTCTGTGCTGTGGTGTGTGTGTGTGAGTGTCTGTGTGTGCATATATATAATTCTCAGAGTCTGGGCTGTGGTGTGTGTGTGCGTGTGTGTGTGTGTGTGTGTGTGTGTGTGCATATATAAGTCTCAGTGTCTGTACTGTGGTGTGTGTGTCTGTGTGTGTGTGTGTGTGTGTGTGTGTGTGTGTGTGTGCACATATATAAGTCTCAGTGTCTGTACTGTGGTGTGTGTGTGTGTGTGTGTGTGTGTGTGTGTGTGTGCATATATATAAGTCTCAGTGTCTGGGCTGTGGTGTGTGTGTGTGTGTGTCTTTGTGAGTGTGTGTGTGTGTGTCTTTGTGTGTGTGCATATATATAAGTCTCAGTGTCTGGGCTGTGGTGTGTGTGTGTGCATATATATTAGTCTCAGTGTCTGGGCTG
>NW_027141949.1:5750000-5752500 GCF_036365525.1 Heterodontus francisci | reverse complement strand
GTGTGTGTGCATAGATATAAGTCTCATTGTCTGGGCTGTGGTGTGTGTGTGTCTGTGTGTTTGTGTGTGTGTGCATATATATAAGTCTCAGTGTCTGGGCTGTGGTGTGTGTGTGTGTGTGTGTGTGTGTGTGTGTGTGTGTGTGTGTGTGTGTGTGTGTGTGCATATATATAAGTCTCAGTGTCTGGGCTGTGATGTGTGTGTGTGTGTGTGCATATATATAAGACTCAGTGTATGTGCTGTGGTGTGTGTGTGTGAGTGTCTGTGTGTGCATATATATAATTCTCAGAGTCTGGGCTGTGGTGTGTGTGTGCGTGTGTGTGCGTGTGTGTGTGTGTGCATATATAAGTCTCAGTGTCTGTACTGTGGTGTGTGTGTCTGTGTGTGTGTGTGTGTGTGTGTGTGTGCACATATATAAGTCTCAGTGTCTGTACTGTGGTGTGTGTGTGTGTGTGTGTGTGTGTGTGTGTGTGTGCATATATATAAGTTTCAGTGTCTGGGCTGTGGTGTGTGTGTGTGTGTGTGTGTGTGTGCATATATATAATTCTCAGTGTCTGGGCTGTGGTGTGTGTGTGTGTGTGTGCATATGTATAAGTCTCATTGTCTGGGCTGTGGTGTGTGTGTGTGTGTGCATATATATAAGTCTCAGTGTCTGTGCTGTGGTGTGTGTGTGTGAGTGTGTGTGTGTGCATATATATAATTCTCAGTGTCTGGGCTGTGGTGTGTGTGTGTGTGTGTGTGTGTGTGTGTGTGTGTGTGCATATATATAATTCTCAGTGTCTGGGCTGTGGTGTTGTGTGTGTGTGTGCATATATATATGTCTCAGTGTCTGGGCTGTGGTGTGTGTGTGTGTGTGTGTGTGTGTGTGTGTGTGTGCGTGTGTGTCCATATATATATGTCTCAGTGTCTGGGCTGTGGTGTGTGTGTGTGTGTGTGTGTGTGTACATATATATATGTCTCAGTGTCTGGGCTGTGGTGTGTGTGTGTGTGTGTGTGTGTGTGTGTGTGTGTGTGTGTGTGCATATATATAAGTCTCAGTGTCTGAGCTGTGGTGTGTGTGTGTGTGTGCATATATATAATTCTCAGTGTCTGGGCTGTGGTGTGTGTGTGCGTGTGTGCATATATATAAGTCTCAGTGTCTGGGCTGTAGTGAGTGTGTGTGTGTGTGTGTCTTTGTGTGTGTGTGTGTGTCTTTGTGTGTGTGCATATATATAAGTCTCAGTGTCTGGGCTGTGGTGTGTGTGTGTGTGTGTGCATATATATTAGTCTCAGTGTCTGGGCTGTGGTGTCTGTGTGTGCGTGTGAGTGTGTGTGTGTGTGTGTGTGCATATATATAATTCTCAGTGTCTGGGCTGTGGTGTGTGTGTGTGTGTGTGTGTGTTTGCAAGTGTGTGCATATATATAAGTCTCAGTGTCTGGGCTGTGGTGTGTGTGTGTGTTTGTGTGTGTGTGCATATATATAATTCTCAGTGTCTGGGCTGTGGTGTGTGTGTCTGTGTGTTTGTGCGTCTGTGCATATATATACGTCTCAGTGTCTGGGCTGTGATATGCGTGTGTGTGTGCATATATATAAGTCTCATTGTCTGGGCTGTTGTGTGTGAGTGCGTGTGTGTGTGAGTGTATATATATATATATATAAGTCTCATTGTCTGGGCTGTGGTGTGTGTGTGTGTGTGTGTGTTCTTATATATAAGTCTCAGTGTCTGGGCTGTGGTGTGTGTGTCTGTGTGTGTTTGTGTGTGTGTGTGCATATATATAAGTCTCAGTGTCTGGGCTGTGGTGTGTGTGTGTGTGTGTGTGTGTGTGTGTGTGTGTGTGTGTGTGTGTGTGTGTGTGCATATATATAAGTCTCAGTGTCTGGGCTGTGATGTGTGTGTGTGTGTGTGCATATATATAAGACTCAGTGTATGTGCTGTGGTGTGTGTGTGTGAGTGTCTGTGTGTGCATATATATAATTCTCAGAGTCTGGGCTGTGGTGTGTGTGTGCGTGTGTGTGCGTGTGTGTGTGTGTGCATATATAAGTCTCAGTGTCTGTACTGTGGTGTGTGTGTCTGTGTGTGTGTGTGTGTGTGTGTGTGTGTGCACATATATAAGTCTCAGTGTCTGTACTGTGGTGTGTGTGTGTGTGTGTGTGTGTGTGTGTGTGTGTGTGTGTGCATATATATAAGTCTCAGTGTCTGGGCTGTGGTGTGTGTGTGTGTGTGTGTGTGTGTGTGTGCATATATATAATTCTCAGTGTCTGGGCTGTGGTGTGTGTGTGTGTGTGTGTGCATATGTATAAGTCTCATTGTCTGGGCTGTGGTGTGTGTGTGTGTGTGCATATATATAAGTCTCAGTGTCTGGGCTGTGGTGTGTGTGTATGTTTTTGCATATGTATGAGTCTCATTGTCTGGGCTGTGGTGTGTGTGTGTGTGCATATATATATGTCTCAGTGTCTGGGCTGTGGTGTGTGTGTGTGTGTGCGAAAAGAGATAAGTCTCAGTGTCTGGGCTGTGGTGTG
>NW_027141949.1:4015000-4017500 GCF_036365525.1 Heterodontus francisci | reverse complement strand
GACACTGAGACTTATATATATGCACACACACACACACACACACACATCACAGCCCATACACTGAGACTTATATATTTACACACACACACACCACAGCCAAGACACTGAGACTTATATATATGCACACACACACACACACACACTCACTCCACAGCCCAGACACTGAGACTTATATATATGCACACACGCACACACACACACACACACACACACACACACACACACACACACACACACTCCACAGCCCAGACACTGACTCTAATATATATGCACACACACACACACACACACACACACACACACACACACACACACACACACACACAACACACACACACACCACAGCACAGACACTGATTCCTATATATATGCTCACACTCATACACACACACAGCGTCACACACACCCACACACACACAAAAACACACACACACAAAAACACACACCACAGCCCAGACACTGACTCCAATATATATGCACATACACACACACACAAACACACACACACACACACACACACCACAGCCCAGACTCTGATTCCTATATATATGCACACACACACACACATACACACACACAACAGCCCAGACACTGATTCCTATATATATGCACACACACACACCCACACACACACACAAAAACACACACACACACCACAGCCCAGACACTGATTCCTATATATATGCACACACACACAAACACACACACACACACACAAACACACACACACAACAGCCCAGACACTGAGACTTATATATATGCACACACACACACACCACAGCCCAGACACTGAGGCTAAAATATATGCGCACACACAAACACACACACACACACACACACACGCACACACCACAGCCCAGACACTGAGACTAATATATATGCGCACATACACACACACACACACACACACACACCACAGCCCAGACACTGAGACTTATATATATGCACACACACACACACACACACACAGACTCACCACAGCCCAGACACTGAGACTAATATATATGCACACACACACACACACCACAGCCCAGACACTGACACTAATAAATATGCACACACACACACACACACACACACACACCACAGCCAAGACACTGAGACTTATATATATGCACACACACACACACACACACACCACAGCCCAGACACTGAGACTTATATATATGCACACACACACACACAAAGACACACACAGCACAGCCAAGACACTGAGACTTATATATATGCACACAACCACACACACACACCACAGCCCAGACACTGAGACTTATATATATGCACACACACACACACACACACCACAGCCCAGTCACTGAGACTTACATATATGCACACACACACACACACACACACACACCACAGCCCAGACACTGAGACTTATATATATGCACACAACCACACACACACACACCACAGCCCAGACACTGAGACTTATATATATGCACACACACACACACACACACACACCACAGCCCAGTCACTGAGACTTATATATATGAACACACACACACACACACACACACACACACACACACACCACTGCCAAGACACTGAGACATATATATATGCACACACACACACACACACACACACCACATCTCAGACACAGAGACTTATATATATGCACACACACACACACACACACACACACACACACACACACACACACACACACACACCACAGCCCAGACACTGAGACTTATATATATGCACACACACACTCACACACACACACAGACACCACAGCCCAGACACTGAGACTTATATATATGCACACACACACACACACACACACTCACACACACACACAGACACCACAGCCCAGACACTGAGACTTATATATATGCACACACACACACACACACACCACAGCCCAGACACTGAGACATATATATGCACACACACACACACACACACACACACACACACATCACAGCCCAGACACTGAGTCTGATATATATGCACACACACACACACACTCACTCCACAGCCCAGACACTGAGACTTATATATATGCACACAGACACACACACACACCACAGCCAAGACACTGAGACTTATATATATGCACACACACACACACATACACTCACACCACAGCCAAGACACTGAGACTTATATATATGCACACACACACAAACAAAGACACACACAGCACAGCCAAGACACTGAGACTTATATATATGCACACAACCACACACACACACCACAGCCCAGACACTGAGACTTATATATATGCACACACACACACACACACACCACAGCCCAGTCACTGAGACTTATATATATGCACACACACACACACCACAGCCCAGACACTGAGACTTATATATATGCACACAACCACAAACACACACACCACAGCCCAGACACTGAGACTTATATATATGCACACACACACACACACACACCACAGCCCAGTCACTGAGACTTATATATATGCACACACACACACACACATACACACACACACACCACAGCCAAGACACTGAGACAT
>NW_027141949.1:4005000-4007500 GCF_036365525.1 Heterodontus francisci | reverse complement strand
TATATATGCGCACATACACACACACACACACACACACACACCACAGCCCAGACACTGAGACTTATATATATGCACACACACACACAGACTCACCACAGCCCAGACACTGAGACTTATATATATGCACACACAGACACACACACACACACACACCACAGCCCAGACACTGAGACTTATATATTTGCACACACGCACACACACAAACACACACACACGCACAGACACACACACCCACACACACACACACAAAAACACACACACACACAAACACACACCACAGCCCAGACACTGATTCCTATATATATGCGAACACACACACACACAAAAACACGCACACACACAGACACACCACAGCCCAGACACTGAGACTTATATGTATGCACACACACACACACACACACACACACCACAGCCCAGACACTGATTCGTATATATATGCACACACACACACACACACTCACTCCACAGCCCAGACACTGCGACTTATATATATGCACACACGCACACACACACACACACGCACACCACAGCCCATACACTGAGACTTACATATTTCCACACGCACACACACACCACAGCCAAGACACTGAGACTTGTATATATGCACACACACACACACCGCAGCCCAGACACTGAGACTAATATATATGCACACACACACCGCAGCCCAGACACTGAGACTAATATATATGCACACACACACACACACACACACATCGCAGCCCAGACACTGAGACTAATATATATGCACACACACACACACACACACACACACACACCCCAGACACAGAGACTTATATATTTACACACACACACACACACACACACACACACACACACACACACACACACACACACACACACACACACACACACACACACACACACACACACCACAGCCCAGACACTGAGACTAATATATATGCACACACACACACACCACAGCCCAGACACTGAGAATTATATACATGCACACACACACACACAGAGACGCACACGCACCACAGCCCAGACACTGAGAATTAATAATATGCACACACACACACACACACACACACACACACACACACACACACACACACACACACCACAGACACTGAGACTAATATATATGCACACACACACACACACACACACACCGCAGACCAGACACTGAGACTAATATATATGCACACACACACACACACGCTCAGATACCACAGCCCAGACACTGAGAATTATATATGTGCAGACACACACACACACACGCACCACAGCCCAGACACTGAGACTTATATATATGCACACACACACACACAAACACACCACAGCCCAGACACTGAGACTTCTATATATGCACACACACACACGGACCACAGCCCAGACACTGAGACTAATATATATGCACACACACACACGCACACACACCGCAGCCCAGACACTGAGAATTACATATATGCACACACACACACACCACAGCCCAGACACTGAGATTTATATATATGCACACACACACGCACACACACCACAGCCCAGACACTGAGAATTATGTATGTGCACACACACACACACACCACAGCCCAGACAATGAGACTTATATATATGCGCACAGACACACACACACACACACACCACAGCACAGACACTGAGACTAATATATATGCACACACACACATACACGCACACACCACAGCCCAGACACTGAGACTAATATATATGCACACACACACACACACACACACACCACAGCCCAGACACTGAGACTAATTTATATGCACACACACACACACCACAGCCCAGTCACTGAGACCAATATATATGCACACACACACACACACACACACACACACATACACCACAGCCCAGACACTGAGACTAATAAATATGCACACACACACACACACACACACATACACCACAGCCCAGACACTGAGACTTATATATATGCACACACACACACACACACACACACACACACACACACACACACAATCCACAGCCCAGACACTGACTCTAATATATATGCACACACACACACACACACACACACACACACACACACACACAGACACACACACACAAACACACACACACACCACAGCACAGACACTGATTCCTATATATATGCTCACACTCATAGACACACACAGCGTCACACACACCCACACACACACAAAAACACACACACACACACAAACACACACCACAGCCCAGACACTGACTCCAATATATATGCACATACACACACACACAAACACACACACACACACACACACACCACAGCCCAGACTCTGATTCCTATATATATGCACACACACACACACATACACACACACAACAGCCCAGACACTGATTCCTATATATATGCACACACACACACCCACACACACACACAAAAACACACACACACACCACAGCCCAGACACTGATTCCTATATATATGTACACACACACAAACACACACACACACACACAAACACACACACACAACAGCCCAGACACTGAGACTTATATATATGCA
>NW_027141949.1:2555000-2557500 GCF_036365525.1 Heterodontus francisci | reverse complement strand
CAGACACTGAGACTTATATATATGCACACACACACACACACCACACACACACCACAGCACAGACACTGAGACTTATATATATGCACACACACACAGACCACAGCCCAGAAACTGAGACTTATATATATGCACACACACACACACCACAGCCCAGACACTGAGACTTATATATATGCACACACACACACACCACACACACACCACAGCACAGACATTGAGACTTATATATATGCAGACACACACACACCACACACACACCACAGCACAGACACTGAGACTTATATATATGCACACGCACACACACACACCACAGCACAGACACTGAGACTTATATATATGCACACACACACACACACACACACCACAGCCCAGACATTCAGACTTTTTATAAGCACACATATACACAGACACACACACACACACCACAGCACAGACACTGAGACTTATATATATGCACACGCAAACACACACACACACACCACAGCACAGACACTGAGACTTATATATATGCACACACACACGCACGCACATCACAGGCCAGACACTGAGACTTATATATATGCACACACACACCACACACACACACACACACACACACACACACCACAGCCCAGACACTGAGACTTATATATATATACACACACACACCACACACACACACACACATACACACACCACAGCCCAGCCACTGAGACTTATATATATGCACACACACACAAACACACACCACAGCCCAGATACTGAGACTTATATATATATGCACTCACACACCACACACACCACAGCCCAGACACTGAGACGTATATATATGCACACGCACACACTCACACATACACACACACATACACACACACACCGCAGCCCAGTCACTGAGACTTATATATATATGCACACGCACACACTCACACACCACAGCCCAGACAATGAGACTTTTCTATGTGCACACACACACACAAACACACCACAGCCCAGACATTGAGACTTATATATATATGCACACACACACACACACACACACACACACACACACACACACACACACACACACACACACACACACACACACACACACACACACACACCACAGCCCAGACACTGAGACTTATATATATGCACACACACACACACACGCACATCACATCCCAGCCACTGAGACTTATATATATGCACACACACACACACACGCACATCACATCCCAGCCACTGAGACTTATATATATGCACACACACACACACACACGCACATCACATCCCAGCCACTGAGACTTATATATATATACACACGCACACACACACACACACACCACAGCCCAGACTCTGAGAATTATATATATGCACACACACACACACACCACACACACACACTCACACCACAGCACAGACACTGAGACTTATATATATGCGCACACACACACACCACAGCCCAGACACTGAGACTTATATATATGCACACACACACACCACAGCACAGACACTGACACTTATATATATGCACACAAACACACACCACACACAAACCACAGCACAGACACTGAGACTTATATATATGCACACACACACACACCACAGCCCAGACACTGAGACGTATATATATGCACACACACACACACACCACAGCCCAGACACTGAGACTTATACATATGCACACACACACACCACACACACCCCACAGCACAGACACTGAGACTTATGTATATGCACACACACACACACCACAGCCCAGACACTGAGACTTATATATATGCACACACACACACCACACACACACCACAGCACAGACACTGAGACTTATATATATGCAGACACACACACACCACACACACACCACAGCACAGACACTGAGACTTATATATATGCACACGCACACACACACACCACAGCCCAGACACTGAGACTTATATATATGCACACACACACACACACCACAGCCCAGACACTGAGACTTATATATATGCACACACACACACACACACACACACGCACATCACAGCCCAGACTCTGAGACTTATATATGTGCACACACACACACCACAGCCCAGCCCCTGAGACTTATATATATATGCACACACACACACACAGATACACACACACACACACACACACACACCACAGCCCAGACACTGAGAATTATATATGTGCACACACACACACCACAGCCCAGCCCCTGAGACTTATATATATGCACACACACACCACAGCCCAGCCACTGAGACTTATATATATGCACACACACACACACCACACACACACCACAGCACAGACACTGAGACTTATTTCTGCACACACACACACACACACACAGACACCACAGCCCAGACACTGAGACTTATATATATGCACACACACAGACACCACTGCCCAGACACTGATACATATATATGCACATACACACACGCACACACCACAGCCCAGACACTGAGAATTATATATGTGCACACACACACACACACACACACACACACACACCACAGCCCAGCCACTGAGACTTATATATATGCAC
>NW_027141949.1:1250000-1252500 GCF_036365525.1 Heterodontus francisci | reverse complement strand
TGCACAAACACATACACAGACACACACACACAGACACAGACACAGACACACACACACACACACACACACACACACACACACACACACACACACACACACACACACACACACACACACCACAGTCCAGACACTGAGACTTATATATATGCACGCACACACACCACAGCCCAGACACTGAGAATTATATAATTGCACCACGCACACCACAGTCCAGACACTGAGACTTATATATATGCACACACAAACACACACACCACAGCCCAGACAGTGAGACATATATATATGCACACACACGCACACAAACACACCACAGCCCAGACACTGAGACTGACATAATTGCACGCACGCACACACCACAGCCCAGACACTGAGACTTATATATATGCACACACACGCACACAAACACACCACAGCCCAGACACTGAGACTGACATAATTGCACGCACGCACACACCACAGCCCAGACACTGAGACTTATATATATGCACACACACACACACTCACTCACACTACAGCCCAGACACTGAGACTTCTATATATGCACACACACACACACCACAACCCAGACACTGAGACTTATATAATTGCATGCACGCACACTACAGCCCAGACACTGAGAACTATATATATGCACACACACACACCACAGCCCAGACACTGAGACTTACATATATGCACACACACACACACACACACACACACACCACAGCCCAGACACTGAGACTTACATATATGCACACACACACACACACACACACACACAGCACAGCCCAGACTCTGAGAATTATATATATGCACACACACACACACACACACACACACACACACCACAGCCCAGACAGTGAGACATATATATATGCACAGACACACACACTCACACACACACACACACCACAGCCCAGACACTGAGACTTATATATATGCACACACACACACACACACACACACACACACACACACACACCACAGCCCAGACACTGAGACATATATATATGCACACACACACACACACACACACACACACACACAAACCACAGCCCAGACACTGAGACTTATCTCATTGAGCACACACACACACACACCACAGCCCAGACAATGAGACTTATACATATGCAAAAACATACACACACACACCACAGCCCAGACACTGAGACTTATATATATGCACACACACACACACACACACACACACCACAGCCCAGACACTGAGACTTATATATATGCACAAACACATACACACACACACACACACACACACACACACAAACACACACACACACCACAGCCCAGACACTGAGACTTATATATATGCACACACACACACACACCACAGCCCAGACACTGAGACTTAGATAATTGCACGCACGCACACACACACACACACACCACAGTCCAGACACTGAGACTTATATATATGCACGCACGCACACCACAGCCCAGACACTGATACTTATATAATTGCACAAACACATACACACACACACACACACAGACACAGACACACACACACACACACACACACACACACACACCACAGTCCAGACAGTGAGACATATATATATGCACACACACGCACACAAACACACCACAGCCCAGACACTGAGACTGACATAATTGCACGCACGCACACACCTCAGCCCAGACACTGAGACTTATATATATGCACACACACACACTCACTCACACTACAGCCCAGACACTGAGACTTCTATATATGCACACACACACACACCACAACCCAGACACTGAGACTTATATAATTGCATGCACGCACACTACAGCCCAGACACTGAGAACTATATATATGCACACACACACACCACAGCCCAGACACTGTAACTTACATATATGCACACACACACACACACACACACACACCACAGCCCAGACACTGAGACTTATATATATGCACACACACACACACACACACACACCACAGCCCGGACACTGAGACTTATCTCATTGAGCACACACACACACACACCACTGCCCAGACAATGAGACTTACACATATGCAAAAACATACACACACACACCACAGCCCAGACACTGAGACTTATATATATGCACACACACACACACACACACACACCACAGCCCAGACACTGAGACTTATATATATACACACACACCACAGCCCAGACACTGAGACATATATATATGCACAAACACATACACACACACAGACACACACACACACACACACACACACACACAAACACACACACACACCACAGCCCAGACACTGAGACTTATATATATGCACACACACACACACACCACAGCCCAGACACTGAGACTTAGATAATTGCACGCACGCACACACACACACACACACACCACAGTCCAGACACTGAGACTTATATATATGCACGCACGCACACCACAGCCCAGACACTGATACTTATATAATTGCACGCACGCACACCACAGTCCAGACACTGAGACTTATATATATGCACAAACACAGACACAGACACAGACACACACACACACACAC
>NW_027141949.1:1210000-1212500 GCF_036365525.1 Heterodontus francisci | reverse complement strand
ACACACCACAGCCCAGACACTGAGACTTCTATATATGCACACACAACACACAAACACACCACAGCCCAGCCACTGAGACTTCTATATATGCACACACACACACGCACCACAGCCCAGACACTGAGACTAATATATATGCACACACACACACGCACACACACCGCAGCCCAGACACTGAGAATTACATATATGCACACACACACACACCACAGCCCAGACACTGAGATTTATATATATGCACACACACACACACACACCACAGCCCAGACACTGAGTCTTATATATATGCACACACACACACACACTCACTCCACAGCCCAGACACTGAGACTTATATATATGCACACACACACACACACACACACACACACACACACACACACACACACACACACACACACACACAGCACAGCCCAGACACTGAGTCTTATATATATGCACACACACACACACACACTCACTCCACAGCCAAGACACTGAGACTTATATATATGCACACAGACACACACACACTCCACAGCCAAGACACTGAGACTTATATATATGCACACACACACACATACACACACACCACAGCCAAGACACTGAGACTTATATATATGCACACACACACACACACACACACACACACCGCAGCCCAGACACTGAGACTTATATATATGCACACACACACACACACACCACAGCCAAGACACTGAGACTTATATATATGCACACACACACACACACACACACAACACAGCCCAGACACTGAGACTTATATATATGCACACACACACACACACACACACACACCACAGCCCAGACACTGAGACTTATATATATGCACACACACACACACACACACACACACACACACACACACACACACACACACCACCTCCAAGACACTGAGACTTATATATATGCACACACACACACACACACACACCACAGCCCAGACACTGAGACTTATATATATACACACACACACACACACACACACCACAGCCCAGACACTGAGACTTATATATATGCACACACACACACACACACACACACTCACTCCACAGCCCAGACACTGAGACTTATATATATGCACACACACACATACACACACACCACAGCCCAGACACTGAGACTTATATATATGCACACACACACACACACGCACACCACAGCCCATACATTGAGACTTATATATTTCCACACGCACACACACACCACAGCCAAGACACTGAGACTAATATATATGCACACACACACACACACACACACCGCAGCCCAGACACTGAGACTAATATATGTGCACACACACACACACACACACACACACACACACACACACACACACATCACAGCCCAGACACAGAGACTTATATATTTACACACACACACACACACACACACACACACACACACACACACACTTACACACACACACACACCACAGCCCAGACACTGAGACTAATATATATGCACACACACACACACACACACACACACACACCACAGCCCAGACACTGAGAATTATATATATGCACACACACACACACAGAGACGCACACGCACCACAGCCCAGACACTGAGAATTATATATATGCACACACATACACACACACACACACACACACCACAGCACAGACACTGAGACTAATATATATGCACACACACACGCACACACACACACACACACACACACCGCAGACCAGACACTGAGACTAATATATATGCACACACACACACACACGCTCAGATACCACAGCCCAGACACTGAGAATTATATATGTGCAGACACACACACACACACACACACACACACACCACAGCCCAGACACTGAGACTTCTATATATGCACACACAACACACACACGCACCACAGCCCAGACACTGAGACTTATATATATGCACACACACACACGCACCAAAGCCCAGACACTGAGACTAATATATATGCACACACACACACGCACACACACCGCAGCCCAGACACCGAGAATTACATATATGCACACACACACGCACACACACCACAGCCCAGACACTGAGAATTATGTATGTGCACACACACACACACACCACAGCCCAGACACTGAGATTTATATATATGCACACACACTCGCACACACACCACAGCCCAGACACTGAGAATTATGTATGTGCACACACACACACACACCACAGCCCAGACAATGAGACTTATATATATGCGCACAGACACACACACACACACACACACACACACACACACACACACACACACACACACACACACACACACACACACACACACACACACACCACAGCCCAGACACTGAGACTTCTATATATGCACACACAACACACAAACACACCACAGCCCAGCCACTGAGACTTCTATATATGCACACACACACACGCACCACAGCCCAGACACTGAGACTAATATATATGCACACACACACACGCACACACACCGCAGCCCAGACACTGAGAATTACATATATGCACACACACACACACCACAGCCCAGACACTGAGA